>NC_071668.1:76490718-76535718 GCF_028554725.1 Zeugodacus cucurbitae | reverse complement strand
TCACTGGACTATTTCCTATTTTTACCTGTATTTCTCTCATTTACCGCTATTAATTATTTAAATACTAATTTAGTCACAAGCCACCGCCGCTTTACACACGGTTTATGATGAGCTTTAGTTCCATTCTCAGCTTTATTGCGGCCAATGGTGGGAATTTTTCCGCGGTCTCTTGCTTTCACGGCGTCACATTGACATTCAACACTCAATTGCACTGACAAACTCATATGCATTTGGTAATGTGATGCATCATAAATAAAGTTTTAAATCAAATCCAAATTTGCATACAAAAAGCGGGAATATTGTGTACGTCAATGGCTTTTGGCAATTTCATTACAATAACACTATAATTTATCATTTTTATGTTGTCGACCTTGGTTATTTAATACTCGTAATTTGCTTATTACTATGCAAAAACTGAGAGACATGTCTAGCATATTTGGTTTAATAATAGGAATGATTAAAAAGGATTTAATACATTTTTATTTTTGTATTTGATAACTAATCGTCAATAAGTGCATACTTTTTCCCAAATTTAAGCTCTTCCTAGTGTGAAGAGAAGGCGACTTTTCATCGATAAGTTCAGCTTAAGACGAAATTTCTAAATTTCTTTCTAGTTTGAAAAGCCAAATAACCAAGTTTAAAGTATAAGATTACCTGGGATCTTGCTGGAAATATCTTCTTTTTATCGACAATGTCCATACATATCTATTTTGAATGCCTCGAGAGAGAGGAAGAAAAGGATCGTCCTCATCATCAACAGCCAATTTGTCTCGTTTTAATCTTAATTACAATTTACAATCCATTTCTGAGATGAGATTCGACAATCGTCTATTCGTTTTAATGCGAACCACACCTATTTTCCATAAATATTAATTTATAATACGTGGGCTGCTATATATATTTCTGGCCTAATAATGAAAATAGGAATATTTATCAACGAAAATGGTTTTATTGTTTTTCAAAATATTCAAGATTTATACTCTTTTGCATGCACTTTTTTGAGTATTTTTTTGAGCGATTGCCAAATTGTGTGGGATCCAACGAGAACAAACCTTTTTTACGGCCAGGTGTTCATGCAATATCGAATGTATGCTGGTGGGAGAAATGCTTAGGCATGCCTCTATCTGAAGGTATGTTACATGACGGTCTTGCATTATCAGTTCACGTACGGCATCGAGGTTTTCGGGCACAACGGCTGTTTTTGGACGACCTTCACGGAATTCGTATTTGAGCGAGCGTCGGCCACGATTGAATTCGTTGTACCAGTTTTTCACAGTGCTATAGGATGGTGCTTCATAGCCATACAAAGATTTTAGTTCATCGATGCACTCTTGTCGCGATAATCCACGTCGAAAGTAGTGAAAAATTATCGCACGAAAATGTTCACGAGTTCCATTTTTTGGCCGAGATGCATTTTTTAATTCCCTGTAAATAAAACAATTCACGATTAAATGACAAAACGTTCAGAGTGATGTTATGCAAAAAAATGTCAAACTTTCCAATGGAAATGTCAGATTGCACCTGGCAACACTTAGTGTTGCCTAGGCCAGAAATATATATAGCAGCCCTCGTATAATGTAATGGAATCTATGCCTTCAGATCCTGGGCCAAGATGTAACTTCAACTCAATACCTCTACTTCAGCGTTATAAATTGTGATACACTTCGAGGTTCCCTACTTTTTTATAGAAAATACACAGAAAATTCAAATTTAGTGGGGAATGTTTATTATCATTCGAAAGGACGAGAGGTTATGATCCAGGGCCATAATCGATGCGGGATTGTCCGTTTAGACTTTACATATCCCATAGCATGTGTGTGTGATATCACACGATTTTGGTGCCCAATCGACCGGCCCAAAACGTGAAATTATCTGCTCACCGAATTGTGTCCCTCAATAAATCCATTGATTGATGCGATGTGTGGGAAGTGGCGCCGTCTTGTTGAAACTAAATGTCTCGGAGATCACGAACATCAAATAGTGCATTTCGGACATCAAATATTCAGTTATCATAACACCACGGTTAACGGTTGACCATTGACGGTTACGTTCTCACCGGCATCATTTTTTGAAGAAATATGAACCTCAGCTATGGCTGCTATATTTTTTGCGTGCTGGACGTGGTCTAATCGGTCGAATATTATCCAATAATGAATGCTGAGTCTCAACATGGGTGATGGTGTTGAGAATAGTGGGCTCAGTGGGCCGATTATGTTGCCCATAAGTTGAACGAAGCGCGCGAAACACATCCTTTACATAACGTGAATTTTCGCAATAAAGTTGAACTATTTGTAAACGTTATTCAGGCGTAAGTCTTTCCATTATGAAATGCCAAACAATACTGAACAAACATAACATGACAGCTTGACACGAGTCACGCTTGATCTGTCAAAAAAAGCCTATTGAAAGAGGTACTCCTACTTCAGATCAGACCATACATTTGGCCCTAGACAGGTACTGCAGCTGAGTTTCTCAAAACTTATATAAATCGCTGGTTGGTTATGTTTGTAGAAAATATAATTAGAATGCCTATAGTACTCAAAATAACTAAATTAGGGCCTACCTAAAAGATCAATTCCATATTTTCAGTATTTACACACCCGACTACATTGAAAGATCTTCAGGCAGATGATTATGTTCTTTAAGATGCTCTATAAAACTTGAATTTTAAATTGATGACTGTCAAAGTTAACGTCAGTGCTGAATAGAAGCATGCGTAGATCGCTTCACGATCGCAATCACTGGGCAAACCCGCTACTCTTGCATAATCTTAGTGATAATTTGCGTCTTCTACGCTTCAAAGCTCATCGTGAGCATATTATAAAAGACATACAATACATATATGGACATTTATTAATGCAGTGAGGCAAACTTTTTTACGATCTCTCCGGTCTGAAATGTCAATTAAATGCAATATTTGCGCTTCATCTTTTGACACATACTATAATACCTGCCGAATAGCTTTCCGGTGCTCCATATACATATTCTACTAAGCCTGTTATTTAGCTAGCAAATCTTACGTTGTGACTTCCTCGCTAATCGGCGCTTCCATCAGCACAGAAAGCGCTTTCAAAACCTCGGCGTCTTAATCAACACACGCGAAATGTGAGAATATTCTCATGTGAGTCAGATTTCGACAGTTTTCGTCCAACAAAGCGTCTCACTTTATGTAAAAAAAAGTTTTGTAGACGGTTTGTTCGTTTCAGCAAGTGTTTGCATACAAAAATATTTATGTATTTATGTGTTGACATGTGTGGGTGTGTGTGTGTGTGTGCCCGCACATCTTCCTTTGTAGCCGATGACTTGTTGACTGAAGCGAAGCGTGTTGAAAAGTCTATTGTTTTGTGAAGACTTGAAAGAAGCGATAATTTCTGTAGTAATAAAGCGAAGATTGTGGCGCAAATAAAATAGAGAAGCGTTGAATAGGTGAGAAAAACAGCGAAGGCTTACATGTTTACACATACATATTTAAACACATGAGTGTAGAGTGGTAAGCTGCAATGTATGAATGAATGAATGGTTCAACAGGTCGCCATTTAAATCATTTCAAGTTGGCTATACAAAGTTGTGTTTTTATTATATGTTTGTTTGTTTGTTTGTATGTATATAATTTCGCTTTATGATTCAGCTTTGTGATTTTTATTATCTGATAAACAGTAGACACATATGCAGTTGGGGGGAGGTTATTATACCATTTTATATTGTCTCTAGTGTGTACTTGCAATTTTTCCGAACATTTTTATGCTGCTTCTTCTTCACTTAAAATAAAATTGTATTTGCAATTTATTGCTGTTTATGCTTGCATATGATGAGTGGCATGCTGAAATTTATATTGTCTACACATACACACTTTCATACATGCACACATTTGTTTGCTGTCTGCAATAGTTTGTTTTATTGTTGTTGTTTTTTTATTTTTCTTTTGTTTGTTTGTAATATTTTGTTTGCGTTAGCAATTTTTGCTACAACAAAATTGTAATTTTTCGATTTTTATTTTTACAGCGAACAGCGGTCATTGCTCGCATGCATCTATTAAACACAATATGAACTTTGCATGCGCATACAGAGATACAGACATATAAACAAACATAAATATGTACATTCATACATATAAATATACAAACATATATAAATATATATAATTTTTTTTATAATACTTACAATGCATTTTTTGCCTCGATCGATGAGTGAAATCAACAAGTTTGTTTTCTTTTGTTTCGTTTTGCATTTATTTATTTATTTATTGTGTGTTGCCACTTTTTACACCTCTTAATGAATTTGAACATCTTTCACGTTTTTTTAGTTATTATATAACTTTTAAAAAATTTCCCTTGCTCAAAAGCTAGCGAAATGGAGTTTGCCAATATTTGTTGTTTTTTTACATTTTCAATAGTTTAATTGTTTTTTTACTCGAAACCCTTATGGTGAATACAATGAATCATTAATAAATACAATACATAAATGATTTTTGCTAATTTCTTAAACTTTTTTATTTATCATTTGATGGTTTTTGACAATATTTATCATACAAGTGTGTTCAAAAAATAACGGGAATTCTAAAATTTAAAATTTTACGGGTTTGAAGTGTGTAATTGTCAGACATGCCTACGTGTAATGATACCATGAACAGAAGGAAGCCTATACCCTATAAAGTATATATATAAATGATCAGTATGTCGAACTAAATCGATGTCCGTCCGTCTGTCTGTCTGTCCTTCAGTTTTTAAGATATCGTTTTGAAATTTTGCGGATGTTATTTTCTCTTCAAGAAGCTGCTTCATTTTGTCGGAACTGCCGATATCGGACCACTATATCATATAGCTGCCATACAAACTGAACGATCGGAATCAAGGGCTTGTATGGAAAACTTCCGCATTTTACTACATATCTTCACGAAATTTGGTGTGAGTTATTGTTCATAGAAATAATTTAATCTCCGAAAAAATTGTTCAGATCGGTTCACTATAGCATATAGCTGCTATCAGAATCAATGGCTTGTATGGAAAATTTTCGCATTTGACGTGGTATCTTCACGAAATTTGTCATGGATTACTGCTTAAGGTAATAATTTAATATCCGAAGAAATTGTTCAGATCGGTTAACTATATAACCTTTATGTTTCTAGCAAACAACCCGGCTAAAAAGAATTAGTAAAATGTTTTCTTTTTTTTTTCTTACTTTTTCTTACGTCTTTAGATTTGCTTAAACACATAGTTACTAAAAGAAATGCACCTGTGAAGGGTATATTAGCTTCGGTACAGTCGAAGTTAACGTTTTTTCTTGTTTTTTCCTACTTCCAAGAATAAAAATAACCTAAAAGAACCGTCAGTTTACAAACATATGAGAAATCATCACAGAAAGAGCCAAAATCTATAACAAAAATCGATTTTGAGAAGTGTTGCGACGCTTGAAAAAAGCTCTTGCTCATATATACGAAAGTCCCTCTATTTTAAAGGCGACAAGATTAATATATTTTGTTCCAGTAACGAAAATTACCGTCAGCAAATTCTATGCAAATAAGTATGTTTTCCTGGAATTCTTTTCAATTACATTATAATTCTCATCCGAGGCTTTCGTCGATTTTTCATTGGTATTTCGTTTGTGTGTCCCAAACCCTCGCACAACCGCAGAAGCGGGTTCGCCTTCTCACTGTAGCTCGCCTCCAAACGGCTGTTTGTTAGCTACCCAGAGTATACTTCGTCTAAGTCGTGAGCTGCTTGAACCATATGGAAAATAAGAGTTTCTGGCCACTCCCAAGTGAATGGCAATCAAAAACTTTCCTTACTTATGTGAACTTCTACACAGATCCCGGCTATAACCGGATAAACTGTTTCTACGCCAATTGCATACATATATTATAATTAAAATGTGAGCATTTTCTCTTTAGATATTCTAATTGGCATATGAATGTTAGCTATGTATATAAATCTCAACTTCTATTGCATCACAAATCCATCATATAGATATATTATACAAGTTTTAAAACATTAAGATATTCTTCTTATTATACTCCATACATGCCAGATACCATCTAATCTAAAGATATTAAACTTGTATTCATCTGAGTTAATTACGTTCGGCTATTGATTTAAAGTCCAATATCTTTGCTCTTTCTGTTATTTTGAACGCCTTCGGTCGTTATATCCAGCCCTTCTGAGTCTCCGGAGAATCACTGATGACTATCACTTCCATCGCATCATTAAGATACTTTTCAATATCTGACGAGAAAATAAAGGGATTCAGTAGATAAGACCATCGGATGAGCCTCCTTTGGGCTACTGTCGTTTTTCGAACTCTTCCAGACATTTTCTTCCGGGCGAAAAAACCCCGTCTACCGAAATTGTTTTATGTAATCTACTACAGTTGTCTTGCTGAATCCCACAAAGTCCGAAATTTGCATGGATCTTTGATTCTGTTGCGATGAGGCTAAATTTGCCCTTTAGTGACATCAGTAATTTGTCGTTTCATAAACTTTTTACAGACAAATTTGATATTTTAATAGTGCAAATCAACTCTTTATAGCACAATCTATACAAGGAGCAAATTGCATGCCAATACAATTAGGAATAGCGAACTTTCTCAAACTTAAAGTGGGAGCAACTACCTGACCGGTTTTTTATACCCAGCACTGTCTTATCTAGTTTAGTAAATCCGTCAATATCGAGACAGTATTTATTTACATAATATCCTTTCCATAAAAAAGTTTCTTGTGGGCCCTTAGATGACATTGAAGTTATTTGCTGAAACTTTATTATGACTATTGCTGTTGTAGCAATGGAATATTTTCACTAAATATGTTTGAGGAATGTTGCCGATTTGACAGTCCGAGACCTATAAAGAATCCGTTTGTTTACATAAACCAGGATGTCGTTAGATCGGTCTGATCTTTTTGTGAACTTAATAATACCTTATGTATGTCTTGGAAAATCAGATATTCGTGCTGAACAGGTTAACATAGTATTATTCAAAGTATTGAACATCTGAAGCTATACCATTTTCACATCTTTCTGGCAATTTGCCAACCCGTAATGGCTGCGCCAGCTTTACGACCAAGACTGAATCAAGCGAATTTTTGTTATCCTGTTCTGATGGGAATCGCATTCTTGTGAGGGCGTTCTACACTGATCTCAAAAAGTTCACACTAAAATGTAGCAATAAAGAGAATTGAGCAATCTTGAGTTTTTAGAATGTTCTAACACTAAATTACGAACAGTTATGCGCTGTCACACTCTCACTGCTAACAAATTGTGAAATTGCTCTCCAGAAAGTTTGACAATCAACTTAAAAACTCATTAGTATACATAATGGGCTCTATGCCTAAATATGTAAAAACTAACGGCAGTTTAAGAATCATATGTTAATCCCATACATATGCTGATAAGCTGTGTGCCCATGACCATAAAATGCACGTTGACAAACCGTTACAGCAAAAGCAACTTAAACTGCCACTTAAATGCGATGCTAAAACGGATAAAAGTCAAAGTCAGAAGGTACAACTCTGTAAATGTAGAAGAAAGAGATTAGATTTGATGGCTTTGACATTTGCTGTGAGCACGTTGAAACCCTATAATGTCTGTCCATATGTTTGTTTGTATGTAAATGAGTGTAAGCGCTGGCTCTTACAACGATTCCATAATTTCACGCTTATAAAAAGCAAAACCATAAACAATAAGCGACTCTTAAATGTGGCGTAAAATATGAATGCCTTCGAGTGTATTCGTGTGTCTTCGTGTGTTTGTGTGAAATAGAAACACATATGGCATAGAAATGTGCTTGGCTGTGAGTGATAGACACGCCGCTATTGAGGTCAGCCACAGTGACTGTTCAAGTTCTAAGTGAATAAGTGTTTATTGAATTGGCTGATGGCTCGATCTATCGAAGAAGCTGCCAAATAGAGAGATGCCGAAAGAAGAGCTGGAGGAAAGAAAATGAAGCTTGCCGACATGGCTTGGAGTTATAAAGCTTCAAAACGCCGAAAGCCAGCTCAAAGCAGAGATCTGCGTGGATATAATGTTGCTGCTGCTAACTGTTTGTTGTTGTTGTAATATAGTTATTGTTGTAATATTGTATTATTGTAGTTGTTGCCGCGGTATGCCGCTTTCATTAACATGGCTTAATGCTTTGTGCCATGTCTTTCTATGCGCTACGCTGCTACACTGTCAATTCATGGCAGCGTTGGAGAGCGCTCATAAAGCAAAGCTAGAAGATATCGGGATCGAGAAAAAAGAAGTGTGGAACAAAAAAGCGCACAATATACAACCGCAAGTGATTAGAAAGCATTGCGCAGCGCAACAAAGAACCACAAGGAAAAGCGAAGAAATCAAACTTCTCTAATTGGAGTATATCTAATAGACACTGGCGCGTGAAGAAAACAAAACAAAAAAGCAGAAAACTAAAAGACCAACAACAACACGAAACGAAACAATTGGCAATCACAAAAAGCGTATCGGAATTCAAATGGTAGCAAATAGCAGAAAAGAAAACAGGAGACTACAAACTCTTCCGCCCTCCTACGCACTCCCCTCGTCATCCAAAAGCATTACACACAGAGTGAACTGTATCGGCGCAATGAAGCGAGTATTCCCTACTTCAAGCACCATTTGTCTTGGTTGTTAGCTTGTTTGTACATAAATCAATCGTAAGTAGGTGAAATGGTGCGAGCTCTGAAGTGGCTGAGTGTGACTGAGTTTCATATGAAAGCAGCTATAGAAATTCAATCATTTGTTATGCGTCCGTCAGCGATCACCATAGCTCAGCGTGCTGCATACCGACTTGTCGCTTTTTATAGCGATTTTAATTGGCTTGACGAGCTGTGCGTTTCTGCCTGCAGTCCATTTCTCTTGGTTTCTGCAGTTCCGTGAAGGAAGTTGTCAATTTGCTACGCTTCGTGTTGGAAAGTCTTGAAAGGAGACTTTTTCTTCTACTGTAATCATAATTAGAAGTGAAGCTTGGATAATTCGAAACTATTTACTTGTATGTACGCACTTGTAATGAGAAAGTTAGTCGTATGGGTCAGGGGTGCGAGAAAAAGTTGTAAGAATATCCGCTTTCATTTAATAAACTTTTCCTATTTCACTCGACAAGTGTTGGTTGATTTGAGGAAGGTCCTAAAATAACACCGATTTCCTGTTTCCAAAGCGAAGTTGCGCCTTTCTTTGAGAAGCTGTGGACGAAACCAAGTGAAAGGGATGTTTCTGTAATGTCTCTGGGCTCAATTGATTTCTATTCTTTTTATGAACTTAATAATACCTTCTGTATGTCTTAGAAAACCGTAGCTTCGTGCTGTACAGGTTAACATAGTATTATTCAAAGTATTGAACATCTGAAGCTATAACATTTTCAATTTGTGGACTCCTTCCCATAATGGCTGCGACAGCTTCATGGTCAAAAATGAATCAATAGAATTTGTATTATACTTCTGAGCTTTGTCGAACAATATTATAAATTCGGTATGAAATCTAACGGATTTTAACAAAGAACTCACCCAGCCCTAGACCATAATAACGATTATATTTCGAGATTTTTTTTAATATCCTCGAATGAACATCATTATTCGCTTGTAGGGTCCCAACTAACCAACAGACTTGATTCTGGATCTGCTGATAATCATTTAAAATATAAGCTCTAAGAGCATTTGTACAGGAACCTCTGAAGGAAAAAGCAACTACGACAACTGAAGACTCCCGACTTCCATTCATGAAAAGATTACTCCAATCCGACTGGATTTGAACGCATATAATCATGGATCAATAGATGAAGCTGGAACGATTTAATTGAGTCCAAATAATTTTTTTTTTTGATTTTTCTAATAAAATTTTGCATAATTAGATATAATCCTATGTGCTAATGTCGTGGTTTCCTTCTGCTCAGTGTTGCTTGTGGCTACCTCTCAGCTTCAAGGTATTTCAGTCTCATTGATATCCAATCAAGCCAACAAATTGAAATTTTGGGTCAAATATTCTCATTTCCGCTCTTGCTTTTCAGTATTTGAAATTTGATTGCATTTAATCCGATTACATTTTTGTGCCTCAAATTACGAATTTATTTGGGAAAATTTTGTAAAATAATACCGTTACAGCGATGATTAGTACGTTGTGATGACATTTGATGTCTTAAGTGTCAAGATGACATGACAATTCGAGGTGATGTGTTATTAATAGTATTAAATAATATTTAATAATAATTTTTAATGCAATTAGTGTTGAGTTTTCGAGTGCTTGGACTAAAGTTTGGGAAAATATTGCTCGTGTTAATATTTTTACATAATCACAGCAAAGGCGCATGTGACGTAAATGTCAGATTGCAATAATCTCCAGAAATACATTTTTTAACATTTTAACATTTAAAATTTACTACTAAAATATATACTAGAAAGCACAAGTTAACTGTCTTCCAAAAAATCATTGAACCTGTTCGTAATTAGTCTGCCCCTTTAGCAGAAATAGAAATAAAACTCAATGAACTTTGGCGTGATGAAGTGTGTCTAATTAATTTCTAAATCTTTCTTTCGCCTTTTCGAATGCTCCAAAAGCTCTAAAAAACACCGCAAGCCCCAGCTACTAACCGATAAACATTTTTTATTCATCTACTATATAATACTCATTTCATGCTTTACACATTAGTTTTTATGCTGTAACAAATCCATTTTCTTTTATTGCCCTCGCGGCTGTTATTACATGCGCGTATAATAGTTGTAAGCTTTTCTTCTTCATATGGTGGTGATTATATTCAAATAGATCTGACAACTGCGGGCATTGTTTCAGCTAAAGCGTTAATGTAGTTCCCTGACTTAGGTTTCCGTGTTAATCATCGACATAATAACTTAGTGCATATGTGTATTTATAGTAATAATATACATATGAAGATATAAAAAATCCTACTTATGCTTTACAATTAAATTTAATTGCTCACGTGATGTCAATGTTTAGGTATAAGTGGTAGGGTAGCTTTTTCCATACACTGAAAAGAAAAATGTTGGTACTTTAGCGGACTATATTTTGAGAGTGCGCTGTTTATTTGAAGTGTATAGGTCTGGAATTCTTAACTCTCAAGATCTGCTCTTTTCACTTTTAGAACACTATTTTTTCATATATGTATGTAAAGGGTGATCCATTTCGAGGTTCCCTACTTTTTCAAAGAAAAAACACAGAAAATTCAAATTTATTGGGAAATGTTTATTATCATTCGAAAGAAAATTCTTTGGATATTATTTTTTAAAGATTATCTCTTTCAAATGTTGGCCGCGACTATGTCTCAGATGATCCAACCTTTGAGTCCAATTTCCAATGACTCGTTCGAGCATTTCGACTAGTGACTGGCGTATGACACTCGTGATGTTTTGCTCCAAGGCTAGATCGAAGCTGGATTGCCCGCTTAGACTTTAGACTTTACATACCCCCACAGGAAGAAGAAGTTTAACGGTGTAATATCACATGATCCCAAAATGTGAAATTATCTGCTTACCGAAGTGTTTTCTCCATAAATCCATTGTTTGATGTGAGGTGTGGAAAATGGCTCCTTCTTGTTGAAACCAACTGTCGCTGAGATCACGAGCTTTAATTTCATGCATCATATAGCCGTTTATCAAATAACTCTCGCCATTGACGGTTACGTTCTAACCGGCGAGATGACAGCTTAACACGACTCACACGTTCGTGATCTGTCACAAAAGGGTATTGAGAAAAGTAGCTCTACTTGTGTCACCCGTTACTTAAAACCATTCGACCTTTTTTCAAGATTACCTCATTTTCATATTGCTTTTGAAGACTCGTATGTCGTTACAATCGGAAGGTAACCGAGAACTATGGGCACATTATTTAAAATGTCTTCCATGTTTAAATTCTTCAGTATAGTTTGAAAGAAGTAATGACAGATAATTGAGGATCCGTTCGAAAGTTCTTCAGCAAAAATGGAAAAGGTTCAATAATTTGAGGTTATATCGTTCCAATATCTTTTACAAGTACAATTAAGATCTAGATATAATTAATAGTAATGAATCTGGATCCATAAGGTCAATAAAGCCCTGTTCAATATAGACCGTTAAAGTTGGAAACCATTTAGGAACCGATACACTCTTTCTCTGCGCTAAAAAATATACACATGTCTATGAATGTATAAAATATTTCGTACAATGCAATCAAGAGCTGTAAAATAAGCTCGCCATTATAGTCGAAATACAAGACTTGCACTATTAGCACTGTGAGTAAATTACTTCCTCCAACTCAACACATTAAGACACTTCGTTTATAATGCAAATTCGAGTCTGCGGCAGGTATTCATATCCATTAGTGACTAAGTGGTCCCGCACAAAAGAAATGCATGGTCCGTTGCATGTGAAAAGTGAGCTATGCCATTAAAAAGAGAGCTCTCTGCTGAGACGAATGGAAGATGTGTGTATCTGGGGTCTAACTATTAAGCTCTTATATGCAGTTCTAACTGTTGTTGTTAGCTTTGTGTGACTGCTGGGTCATATTTGACGTATATTCAAATGATAATGCGATTGTTGTTGTTAAAAAATTTTGTTGTTGCTTTTGTTTTGCAAAATTCACTTGTTTGCCAACATCTGCTGAGAAAATCGCCAACACATACATGCAACAACAACAAGAGCAACAAACAATTAATGAATGAAAAGCTAAAAAGCTGAAAAGACGCTGCAGGAAGCTAGCGACTGGCGGGGGAAATCGTGAGAGCGAGCGATATGAAAATGCGATAGCGCTGCTAGTGGCAACAAAGCCACCAACGCGAGCATTTTTTTTTTGTACGGCGAGGCGGGTTATTCAACTTGTGTCTGTCTGGTTGTTGTTGTTGTGTTGTACCATTGCATTTTTTAGCAATTTGTTTTTGCTTTTGTTGTTATTTGTTTTTTTCAGCAATTTTTCATTTGCTTTGGTGTGCCAATGCTGTTGTTGACGTGGGTGTTACTCTGGTGCGGTGCGCTTGCAATTGTTTTTTGCTATAGTTGTTGTTGTTGTTCTCGTTATTTGCTTAGCAAACACAGCTGTTGGCAACGTCTGGCAAATTCATTGTTGTTTGGCGTTTGCGAATTTTCGCGTGCTTCACAAGTTATGATTATTATTGTTGTTGTTGCTGTTGCAATTCGCGCAACAAGCGTCCATTGCGTTTTTATTACGAAAATAACCGAAAATAGCAACGCAATGTTGCTGCTGTGTCTCTATTGTTGCAACAATATTTGTTGCCGTAGTTGTAGTTGTTGGCCGCATGATTGCCGTATTGTTTTGACTAACCCGCGACCAGTTGCTGCAACCCCATCATGCGCATAACCAGCAATTTTGCTGCCAGTTTGGCTCGCGCCCACTGCTTAGCGTAGCATTTCTTGTTGTTGTTGTTGCAATATGCACACAGTACTTGCCACTTCTATGCGGCCACATGCGCATAAGTCAAAATATAATGGTCGGATTTGTATATTTCTTTGCCCGCCCCGGTCTGTTGCCTGTTGCTTTCGTTTTCAGCTGCATAATATTTCAAAAACCGAAAATTTGTTTACCTTCGAGTGCCATAAATTTATTTGTTTTTGTGCATTCTGTGCTTTTTTGTTGTTGTTTTTTTGAATATTACTTTTCCGATTATTATTTGTTGCACCATTGTCTGTCGGCTTAGAGCCACTTGACCGATATATGATTTTTTTTTCGCTTTTGTATTTCGGCAATCGATTTGTAACAAATGCTGCCCCCACAGCTGTCTTGGAATTGTGTTACGCCTTTCATTTTGTTTCTTTTTTTGCTTTTTTTTAATAATTTTTCTACATAATTTTTTTCTTGTCTGCACAGCGGAAGTAGGTTAGTGTTTCAGCAACGGAATGAATCCAAGCCGGTGTGAAAAGTGAGGAAATGATTGTGTAAAAAACTGATATATTATAAGAAACCGTAGACTGTGACTCATTTGAATTTCGACGCTAACGGAAATGTGGAAATGTATTTATTTTGCTTCTTTAGCTTTCTGTTTCTTATACATGTATAATCTTATCTTATCTTATATATGTATCTGATTCTCTTTCTATCATTCCAACATTTCTTATTTTCAAATTTGTCGCATAAATTTTGCCTAATTTTATGGGTCAGTTGATTTTCCCAGCGTCAGCTCACTTTCCACATTCCCACTTTGTTGCTTTCGACGCTTCGCTTTTATTCGCAAATCAACCTAATTGAATACTTTGTCGTGCCTTCTTGTATCGCCTTTAAATTACTGCGTTGGCCGAAAAATCCGAATTTTTTTTGTAATTTTATCCGCTTACTGTCATCGGTGACATACTTCTTAACGTTGTTACGTTTCTGTGGGTGCAAAATATGGGTTTATGTAAATTCTAGAACCGCGCCAAGTGGCTTAAGCAGTTAACAATTTGGTGTAGACAAAAGATTTATAAAATATTTCTTAAAAAAAAAAATTTGAAAAAGACAACTACGAAATTATTTCAATAAATCGTTTTAGATCACAAAAATATTTGAGAAAAAGTAGTTTAATTAATTATAAATTAATTGCATCGATATTAAGTAAATTAAATTTTTTATATTTTCCAAATTCAATTTAATATAATTTTAATTAACACAGTAGTCTGCTTTAGAAGCCGAAAAAAAGCGTTTTTTTAGCATTTTTTTTTTTTTGAAGGGGAAGGAAATGATTGCGGTAAACGGAATTTTAAGACGATAGTGTACTATATTTAAGGCTTAAAAAACAATATTTATTATTAAAAAATATTGAAATTTTTTCAAAATTTGTAAGTATTTTTCTGGAGCGCCTGGAGTCTGCACTTGTAAATCGGTGCCGTTGATGGAGGTCGTGCGATGCATCTGAATCAGTCGAACCTAATTTTTTTTTAATTTTTATAAGTTTATTTTCTTTATGAACTAAACAAATACCGAAGAAGTTATAAAATTCCAAATTTTTTCGAAGTTTGAAAAAAAAAATTCACTTTTTTAAGAAAATAAATTGACTTTAAGTTGCAAAACAAGTAGTTTAAATATGTCGAATTGGCCTCTGGAATTTTAAAGACATATTCTTGGATAGTTTTGGAAGAGATTTAAAACAAAACAAAAAAATCGATATTTTGAAGCCTGTAAAGCAGACTACTGCCTGAACTTAATTGAGTTCTTTACATTAAGTTTACTGGATTACTTTTATACGCTATAAATCAATTCCAAATTTGTTTATTTACAATTCAATGAGGACTTCAATGAAATTTAATTTAAGTTATTCTTATGATTAATGACTTACAGCTTTTTCCCACAGATGATAATTGATCAATTAACTGGCTTTTGCTCGATTAAAACGTCGATATCGATTTACTATACAAAGGAAAGATCTATTTTTACTGCATTAATTTGTTATTGAATACAAATCGAGTTGAAACTGGAATCCGACTCTGTGGGTTGTTGTTCACGCTATACATTTTGTTGTTGTTGTTAAATAGCAACCAGCTAACGAAACTTAGCAACTTCTTATGAACTGAAAAAACATATGTATAATAGCTGATCTTTAATCGAATGTAAAGTGCAAACATTGGTTTCTCAATTATAACCTTAAAGTATTAAATTAATTTGGCTATGCGAAAAGGCAATTAATTGCATAATAATTCTTATTCTTGGAAATTATTTTTTTCTTCCATTTCATTTAATTGTGTATAAATTGTATTAATTCAACCAAAGTAAATTTCAAGTCAATTGAATTCACTTTTTAGTTAACTAAATTCACTTACCTCACGTACATGTACATAATTTCTTTCTTAATTGAATTCAATTTAATTTATATTTAAATAATTACAATTTATATACAATTTTGTTCATGTTAATTTATATCAAATTAAGAAATTAAAGTAATTTATAAGAAATTTCATTAAATTAAGTTAATTTTTGTGTATTTCGAATTTTAATTTGTTTTATTTTTATTTATTTTTTCTTAATTAAATTTAATTTAGTACATATTTAAATAATTTCTCAACTTACATAGATAAAATTCATTTCATATTAATTTATATGAAATAAAAATAATAATTTCTTAATTAATCACAATTAAATTAAATGAATTAGTTGTATTTTTTATATTTTAATTTAGTTTAGTTATTTATATCTAAATTGAATTCAACTTAGTTCATATTAAAATAATTTCTCAACTTAAATAGATAAAATCACGGACCGTAACTCTTATGACTTTTATCAAAAAAATCAAAAAATAAGAATTATTTTTGATTTTTATATATTTAGATCAAAAATAAAAGTTATTTTTGATTTTTATTTTTTTAGATCAAAAAATAAGAATTATTTTTGATTTTTATATTTTTAAATCAATAATAAAAATCAATTCAAATTTTTTATTTATCTATTTATGCCGTATGTATTACAATATGCTGTATCATTCCAATTTTTATATGTCACAAATTTTGAATTGATTTTTATTATGGATTTAAAAATATAAAAATCAAAAATAATTCTTATTTTTTGATCTAAAAAAATAGAAATCAAAAATAACTTTTATTTTTGATCTAAAAAAATAACAATCAAAAATAATTTTTATCAAAATCAAAACATTTCTACGATATTTCTTCATGTATGATTTTTTTAATTAAAAATTGTAAAATAACTCTTATTTCATGTCCCTGGATAAAATATATTTCATATTAATTTATATGAAATAAAAATTAAAATTAAAATTCATAAAATTAAATAAATTTTTGTATTTTTCATATTAAAATCTATTTTTTTTTAATCATATTGCACTCTACTTTTTATATACTATGTTATCTATGACCTCATAACTTCCCCCTTGCTGCGCTAAAAAAATGTTAAACTAGAATTCAAACAAACTACAATAACGGCATGATGAAGTTAAAGCAAAATTCCAAAAGTTACAAATAAATGACTGTCACTGCGCTGGAATGAAAATTTGCAAATTATTGGCGACAAATATGTGTTTGGAATTTGTAATCAACAATCTGTTGCGGTTGGTGGGCGAAACTGCCATTTCGATTTTGCACGCGTTTATTTATTTTTTTTAATTTTTTATTCTCTTTTAATTGTTTTTGTTATTTTTTGTTGTTGTAATTAACATGTGCTTGTGTTTATTATTATTTTTACATTTGGCTATAACACCCTCGTTGCTGGCTGCTATGTCTGGAATTTCAATTAAAGTGAAAGGTTTTTATATGGTGAAATAGGATATTAAATTATTGGGCGTTGCATTTAATTGTTGACAGTTGATTGCATTGCTTTATTATGGTTTTCTAAATTTATATGCCATTGGCGTGGGTGGCAGTGAAAAATACCAAATAATAATAAATGTTGTAGTGTTTAATGATGTTGAATATATGAGGTATTAATATTTTGATTAGTACTTGACTTAGAGTGCACTTTTGTTTACTAAAAGTCGATTTAACTGCTGTCTAATTCAATATCAGCCTAAATGTAGGCATTGTTTCATTTATATTACATATATTAGCGAATTCTTCAATAATTATAGTCTACAATTAGGCGCATTTCCAAAAGAAAGCGACTCAGGCGTTATTATAAGACCTATACGATTTCTTACAACAACTACAACAATTCAGAATACCGTTTTATATATAAAAACGAATCCCACTTTCCATTAGACATGTATACTAACAACAAAAGAGCATTACAAAGCAATTAATTGGAATGCGTTTCACCAAAGAAACACACATAATACAACAACAAAAGCGAAACAAGTTAATCATACAATATAAATTAGTTTGTGACAGTAGATTAATAGGAGGAAGAAGAAGAAGCATACCAATAAAGCGACAAACAACTTTTGTAAAGTGGCAACACTAGAGACCTGCTACTGGCCTCCCTCCGACAAGAAAAAAATGTTGACTTGAATGTGTAAGCATTGTTGGTGGACAGGGATACACTGAGCCATGCCACACATACTCACTCGCACAACCTTGTAGTAGATGTGGACTCCAGACTATAGCGCATGCTTGAATGTTAAATGCAGTTGAGTGGTGGTCAGCTAACTGCAGTTGTTAATGAAATATTGTGGTATGCCTACCAACAATTACAACAACATATAATAAATTTAAAGACAGGAATTTAAGATTAATCGTAGACCCCACAAACTGCAGAGGAACAGTAAATAAACGCGAGGCCACTGAATGAAATAATATGAAAAGGCAAGAAGCAAAAACAAAAAAAGAACGCACTAAAGAACAGTTATTAAGTGGAAAAATCAGCGGGTAATTTTCAACGAGCACGCAACTCTGCGAGTGTGTGTGTGTGTAAACATATCGTTTACATGAGTGATTTTACAATGCATTTATACTCTCTGCACACACAAATTCTTACTTTTGTATATGTATATAAGCCTGCTTGTTGTTGTCAATAATTTGTTTTCATATGAATGCAATTTGTTGTAGTGTTTCTGCTCACAGCGCAGCTTTTTGTTCTCTGCTCAGTGCATTTGTTGTTGTTGCTGACATTGTTGCCTTTTATTTTGCTTTGCGCGCAGCCGCAACGCTGTTGTAGTCAAGGCGCAGTCAGATAAGAAAACAATAAGCAGGAAAAATAAATCTACGCCATGTAGTGCTGAGCAAAAGCAAGAAAAAAAAAATAAAAAACAAAAAAAAAACAACAAATCAAATAATAAATTTGCTTGATTAAAACGTGCAAATGGGTATGTATGTACTTATGTATGTATGCAACCATTTATTTATGCGGTTTCATCATGCTGACAACAGTCAGTTTCAAGTCGCTTTCAACATTTCCTCCCAACACCTACAACAACCACACGTCGCATCTTTTGCTCAAGCTTTAGCAATTCCGCAAGCATTAACCGCAAGCTAGCTAGCCAAATAGTCAGTCATGCCTGCAGCACTCACTCAGCTCAGTAGCCGCTCGGTCTGTACCGCACCCAGCCCATTCTCCGCGCGTAGCCTTTTGGCAAAATAAATTGCTTGTTGGTGACCTTGTTCCCAGCGTCGATGAATTTATTACTTGCAATTCACGCGAAAAATGTGCGCATTTTTGTTTGAAAAAGCAAACAAATAATATTTTTAGTGATAATAAAAAATAAAATCAGAAAAAAATAAACTTAAATCATAAAATAATACAAAAATAAAAATTATATATTTTTACATATAAAATATTCGAAATTATTAACCATAAAACTCATTATTGCTACTTAGACCACATACTTTTCGAGTGCACAGTTTCACAGGTTCAAAAATATTTAGACCCTTTTTAGTTATATTAAAATACTAGGCTAGGTGGAATATATTAGATTTGCGTGGCTTACCACTCGATTAATCTTTATCGTCATTTTACATCCAGAGCTTATAATTTATCAGTGCTTACATAGTTCTCTCTCTCTGCCTCTTACTGAGTCTACAAATGACTAAAAACGTGGAAATTATTTTTACCAACTTATCTCATCTTACCCTTTTAGCTTTTTCGCACAGGAGTTACTTGATCATTGATTTAGATCGATTTATCTTTGCTTTTAACTTTGCTTCCGCCGTTTTTTTTGTATAAAAACGGTTACAAATGTCGATGAGCCTCAGCCGCACTTTTCTTGGAATAAAAAAAAAAGCAAAATTTCCCGCAAATGTTGAGAATTCGGCTCAAAAAGTGACATTTTCAGTTGAGAATAAGTTTGGGATACAAACAGATCTCCACAAATATTTTGTTGGGTTAATGTTGACACAAATGTCCAAGATCGATATAAAACGATTTAATCGACCAGTACTTGACCCTAGTTTTTCCTAAATTAATTTTTAATCGAATACAAATCGAGTTGAAACTGGTATGCAACTCTGCGGATTGTTGTCCATGCCGTTAATTTTGCTGTGATTATTGATAAAATAGCAATCAGCTGATGAAATTTACCAGCACCATACGAACAGCTAAAACAAAAATTTATAACAGCTGATCGTTAATCGAGTCAATTATAATCTTAAATTACTTTGGCTGTGCGAAAAGTCTATCAAGCTTCATTTTCACAATTGCTATAAAGTTGAATTTTTCTCATTGGCTTTGAAACTTCAAATTTCTTTCCCATCAAATACAGAATTCTGAAATCTAAGCATAAATCTAAAGCGATTTGTGAAAGTTGAAACAGTCAGTGCAATCAAGAGATTCTCAACAATTTTAACGAAAATCATTAAGTATTCTTCAAATAAATTTACAAAAGACCAATTAAGATAGTAATCATATTAAAATTGTAATTTAAATTTTAAGTGGTGAAAGGTGTGGCTCAGACCTACTGCTACTGTTCCGAATAGAGTAAGGAAGCGCCAAAAATATTTTATGTATTGTTTTTAAGTGAATGAACTTTGAATACAAAACAAACTATTATAAAGGCTTAAAACACTTAGTAGTAAAAACCACTTTTACCACCGACTGTGCGGAGTTAAACTAATTTACTATAAATATTGTTAAATTACGCAATATTTTGCAAAGAAACCAATTTGAGTGGGGAAAATTGTATTTATTTGTGAGTAAATGCGCGACAAATCGGAAAAGTAAAAGTAAAAGAAAGTAAAGGCGATTAGCTATGGAGCATGTATACCACGTAAATTACATAATTTCTGATAATCAGCAAAGAAAGTAGAGATTTTAAGATTTTCAAGTATACCCTGTGGATGCTTCTTAATTTTTTTCTTACTAAATTCGACTTTAAAATATATTTATATCTGCTTAGTAACATTTCTAAATAACTTAAATACATTTTCTAGTAATATTTGAGCTTATTTTCTTTAAAATAAGACTCGCCATTGTCCAAAGTGTGCTTGTTGTGGTCGCCTCTGGGCTCACAGCATGCTTAATTACAATGTGTTTGCTTTGTACTCGTCTATGTTTCTTGTTTTATTATTTTCGTTTTTTTGTGCTTATTCTTCATTTGCTCTTTCATGAGTTTGCGCTATTTTCTGGTTCAATGCACTTTCGGCCACTTAATTAAATTGACGCGCACGCACAAATTAGTCAGCGAATGAAATAGCATGTGCTCACACACACACATACAGACTTACAGAGATTCTTTATAGACTGTGGCATTGTTGTTTTTGACTTTTCAAATTTAAATTAAATATTTGAAAATAAATATAAATAACTTAATCGAATTGATTACAGTTCAAACTAATGTGATTTAAGTTCAATTCTTAATTAAATTGTATGTGATTGGCGTTGCAACCGTTTAGCCGGTTATAGCCGAATCGACGATAGTGCGCCACCTCTCTCTCTCCTTCGCAGTTCGGCGCCAGTTGGAGATCCCAAGTTTAACCAGGTCGCTCTCCACCTGGTCCCTCCAACGGAGTGGAGGCCTTCCCCTTCCTCGGCTTCCTCCGGCGGGTACTGCATCGAACACTTTCAGTGCTGGAGTGTTTTCGTCCATTCGGACAACATGACCTAGCCAGCGTAGCCGCTGTCTTTTTATTCGCTGAACTATGTCAATGTCGTCGTATAACTCGTACAGCTCATCGTTTCATCGTGTGCGGTATTCGCCGTTGCCAATGTTCTGAGGACCATAAATCTTGTGCAAAATTTTCCTCTCGAAAACTCCTAGTGTCGTCTCATCTGATGTTGACATCGTCCAAGCTTCTGCACCGTAGAGCAGGACGGGAATGATAAGCGACTTGTAGAGCTTGATTTTGGTTCGTCGAGAGAGGACTTTACTGTTCAATTGCCTACTCAGTCCAAAGTAGCACCTGTTGGCTAGAGTTATTCTGCGCTGGATTTCGAGGCTGACATTGTTCGTGTTGTTGATGCTAGTTAATTATGTTTATTAATGAACAATAATTTAAATAAAGTATGTGTCTTCAAATTTAAAATCAATTTCAATTTATTTTAATTCGTTAATTTCATTTATTAATTTTTTTTCCTCCTTTCTAATTATTAATCGCCGAAATCGGTCTTGAACTTTTCAATGCCCCAGATATCGAACATGAGGACCTCAGTGCTTGTAGCTAATTTTTTACCGAAAATATACTTAAATTTCTCAGATATACTAAAAAAATGTTGTATGTCAAAGATGGGAGAAATCAGTTTATTACTTCTGGCCCCATATACCTAATATTGGTGATTCGAACATCCGGTGGACTTTATACCGTATATGTATATCGGAATAGAACCCACCAGAGCGCGCCAATCATTCCTCCTTTTTGCTTTTTGGCGCCAACTGGAAACACCAAGTGAACCCAGGTAACTTTGCACTTGGTCTTTCCACCGGAGTGGAGGTCGTCCACTTCCGCGGCTTCCTCCTGCATCGAACACTTTCAGAGCTGGAGTGTTTTCATCCATTCGTACAACATGACCTAGCCAGCGTAGCCGCTGTCTTTTTATTCGCTGAACTATGTCAATGTCGTCGTATAAATCGTACAGCTCATCGTTCCATCGTCTGCGGTATTCGCCGTTGCCAATGTTCAGAGGACCATAAATCTTACGCAAAACCTTTCTCTCGAAAACCCCAAGAGTCGTCTCATCGGATGTTGTCATCGTCCACGCTTCAACGCCATACATCAGGACGGGAATAATGAGCGACTTGTAGAGTTTGATTTTGGTTCGTCGGGAGAGGACTTTACTTTGCAATTGCCTACTCAGACCAAAGTAGCATCTGTTTGCAAGAGTGATTCTGCGTTGAATTTCAAGGCCATTGTTGGTGTTGTTGATACTGGTTCCCAGGTATACGAAATTATTTACGACTTCGAAGTTATGACTGTCAACAGTGACGTGGGAGCCAAGACGCGAGTGTGCTGGCTGTTTGTTTGATGACAGGAAATATTTCGTCTTGTCCTCATTCACCACCAGACCCATACGCTTCGCTTCTTTATCTAGTCTGGAAAAAGCAGAACAAACGGCGAGGTTGCAGCTTCCGATGATATTAATATCATCGGCGTACGCCAGCAGCTGTACACTCTTGTAGAAGATTGTACCCTCTCTATTTAGCACTGCAGTTCGTATTATTTTTTCCAGCAATAGATTGAAGAAGTTGCACGATAGTGAGTCACCCTGTCTGAAGCCTCGTTTGGTATCGAACGGCGCGGAAAGGTTCTTCCCGATCCTGACGGAGGTTTTGGTGTTACTCAACGTCCTCTTACACAGCTGTATTAGTTTTGCGGGGATACCAAATTCAGACATCGCGGCATAAAGGCAGCTCCTTTTCGTGCTGTCAAAAGCAGCTTTAAAGTCGACAAAGAGATGGTGCGTGTCGATTCTATTTTCACGGATCTTCTCCAAAATTTGGCGCATGGTGAATATCTGGTCCATGGTCGATTTTCCAGGTCTAAAGCCACACTGATAAGGTCCAATCAGTTCGTTGACGGCGGGCTTTAGTCTTTCACACAGTACGCTCGATAGAACCTTATATGCGATATTGAGGAGACTTATACCACGGTAATTGGCGCAGATTGTCGGGTCTCCCTTTTTATGGATTGGGCAGAGCACTGAAATTGCAATCGTCCTGTAAAGTGACGTCCAAGGTAAACACTACCTTATCTATTATTCTTTTTTTTATTTTATTTATTATTATTTGATTATTTTATATATTTTATTTTTAGTATTTTTATTATTTTTTATTTTATTTTTTTTTGTTTTATTGTTATTTTTTATTTGTATTTTTTAATTTTTGATTTTATATTTTTTGTTTAAATTTGTTTTCCTAATTCGCTCCATTAAGTATTTTGTACACACCTCAAACGAACAGTAATCGCCTTACCTTTTATGTACTCCACTTATTCGCAAATGAATTTGATTTCTTGTTGGTTTCACTATCGTGATCTGATTTTTGTCTGTTAAACTCCAAAAATGTTTGCGCATACATTTCCGCTTACAAAAGATCACTTTGTTGTTGTCTACGGCGTGGAGTTCTTAATATGGCCAAACTCGCAGTGATCGCGATATCGCACTGATTTACACACTTAAATATATATTTTGGTGTGTTTGTACGTATTTATGCACGTTCGCCATAAATTGCTACCAAATGTGGCATGGCGGCGTGCGACTTGCGGTTTTTTGTTGCTTATTTATTGGCATGCGGCATATCGCCGTAAAACACAGTTAGTCGCACAATTTTAATAGCTTAACGATTTAACAATTTAATTGTGGATCCAAATTGATATGATTTGTTTTTGGCAAATCGGCGCATTTTAGTGGATTGGTGTTGTAGGCGCTTGTGTCGTATTTGTTATCGCTCCAAGTGTAGTTTTTGGTACATTTGACATTTATATAATTGGCTGTCAATTTGTGTTTTGCGGCTTTTTCTTATATTTTGATATATTTATGAGTGCCAAAAACGGTAAATTCTCTGTCATAATTTCTGCATGAACTCACGAATAAGTGGATATTAATGGTATTGGGCATCTACACATATAAGGGTGTTAAGAGTTTGGGGGCGAGACTAAAGAAGTGGTGTAACAGTATCACTTAAGTACTCCGAGCATCCTTTTAATAGTTTAAATTAAATTAAGAAATAAAAAATGTAAGACCAAGAACGAGTCGGGTTCCCTTAAGATGCCCAGACCTTTCAGCTCCTTCAAACATTGCTCAAAGTAATGGATGGAAATACCTCAGATCTTCTGAAACAAAAAGACCAAGAACGAGTCGGGTTCCCTTAAGATGCCCAGACCTTTTAGCTCCTTCAAACATTGCTTAAAGTAATGGATGGAAACACCTCAGATCTTCTGAAACAAAAAGACCAAGAACGAGTCGGGTTCCCTTAAGATGCCCAGACCTTTCAGCTTCTTCTAACATGGCTTAAAATAATGGATGGAAACACCTCAGATCTTCTGGAACATCTGCAATACGAGATGTACCAAAGAATTAGTTTGAGGAAGGGTGGACAGCGGACAGACCAAAAAACTGCTACTTCTTGGAAAGAGAAAACTAAGCGTTTTCATAGTGGTCATCACCAGACACTTATCTCTAAGATCTCACCTTCAGAAACTTAGTATAGTAGAATCCACAGGATATAGGCCATTGGCGGAAGATGATGAGATCTAGTACATTACCTTTGCAAGTGTCCAGCTTCCAGTCGGTTAAGAAGGGCTATCTTCTATGCCTGTCAATATTCCAATCTAAAAGAAATTGGCCATCTAAAATGCAAAAAACTGAAAAGTTCCATCAAAACGATCGAGTTAGGGTATCTCTTTGAAGTACAATGGGCCTAATGATGACTTATGAGCTCGTGCCAGCCTTTTCAACCAACCAACTATGCATATATAATTTTCGGATCAAAGGGACCCAGCTTTATTTTCGAGAATTAAATTGTTTAATAAATTCATAATTCAATTTAATGAATTGTAAGGCTAGTGATTTGATTTCGATGTAAATTTTCTCGTGGCATCTTTTATGTTCTATAAGCTCAATGACTAATATTCGATCTTCATGGGCTCTTGGCCCTATGCTTCAGCAGGAGTTAAAGGAAATTGTATATATGGGCTCTCAAAAAACATTCAATATGTTGGGAGTATTCTAAGATCTACCACACTATGGAAGAATCATTATTGTCTTGCGTTTCACTATGTGCCTACCCTTAGCGCAAATCACCCATAAAAAGCTCAATTCCATGTTTTTTTTTTTTAATACCAATCAATTCTATATCCGAACATAATCACAATTAAATTTTCCCGCTAACCACTTATCAAGTCTCCAGCAGATCCGCCTAAGCACCTAGTTATGCAGAAGCGGCCGCCATGAAACCCGTTTATACCAGAAACTAGACTCGTAATTCGCACAAATTTATGTGGAACATGGCGAATTATGAATACGACTATGATAATTATGTGGTTGGTTCAAGTTGTTTGCAGCTGTGGCCGTTGCATGCGTCGCAGCGTTGGAGCCGGCTGTAGCTGCTGCTTAAGACTAAGGCCGGTGGTTCGTGGAGTGACGGCCCCTGACCAAATGGCACTGGATCAGCAGCGCCAACAAACAAACGACAGACAACAAGTGTATTAGCTAATTGTACATGCTACTTAGGCATTTAAGCGCATATATTAGATTTGGACGCGTGCGTGTGTGCAATTTTGCTTGGCACCAGGTGTTTGTATGTATGTACTTAAGTATGCGAAGGCTATTTATTGCACATGAGTGTACTATATTTTAAAAACTTTAAACTCATTGACTCAGCATGAAGAGTGCATTTAATTACGTTATTGTTGTTGTTGTGCTTAGAATCCACACTTTGTTTGAGCAATATGTTTCTCTATATGTTTATATGTATAATTTATTAGTAATTGCTTTAATTACTTGCTAATTTTCGAGGTTTTTTTTCATTTTGAAACTTGTAAAATCTCGAAGCATACCTATATTCATACTTTTCATAATATTTTATGCATATATTTTTTACACCGTTATTACTTCTCGTCACTGCAAACATGTTTCGTTTCACATGCGACCAGTTTTGCAATTCATATGTCTGTATGCATGCCGCTGAGTTGGTGACGCCGGTCAGTGCTGGAGTGCCAACTTTGGTAGATTTGAATATGAGGTCATGTGAAGTCGTTTGGTCCGTTTAGAATATTTAGACACAAAGCTGACAAACGAACCAACAGCTTTTAGTGTTCATTCACACATTCTTCTATTCTCATACTTTCTTTTGTGCCATCGTTTTCACGCTTCTCACTTTGTATTCAAAATTGCTTTTTTAGTAGCTTTGACAATTGTGCTGTGCGCACTTGTCTACATGACCTGTTTTCTTTTTCTACTTTTCATCTGAGAATTGGGTACAGCGACAGTTTGAAAATCTCACTTGTCATGGGTTACATTTGCTAATGGATTTTCAGATTTTACACTGGCTTTTAGTGCAGTTTTTAATTTTAAAGAAAGGAATGAAGACTATCCTCTCCTCTCTTTATTTTCGTTGCCGGCATAATCGAGAAAAACTAGTAGATCTCTTTGAAACTTGATACCGAACTCCTAGCACCTAAAAAAAACCTATATTTGGAGCTCTCAAAACGATTTTAGTATTCAGAAACTTACTTTTTTGGCAATTGGACGTCAATTCATGATACCACAGAAACTAACTGCTTCTCCATCTGACCTGTTAAACGAAAATGGGGACTCTTTTTGTTGTTGTTTTAACGATTATCCCTTCTGAAATGGAACATAAGTCTACTTGTCGTGAAGGTCATCTAACGATAGGCCCAGGAAATATGCTGTTTCGACAGGGTCGGACCAAAGGGAGAGAGATGTTAATGAGTCGGATTCGTTGGGCATGCAAAGACGTGACTATTATCATGCCGGGACTCATTGCAGGCAGGACATTCATTCTGTATATCGGGGTCTGGATAACTAGGGGTTTAAACTGCTACAGTATTTGGAACGAAGTCGCGCAAAAGAACTCGAGCGCATCGTCTGATATAGGTGGGGCATAGCCTCCAAGGACGCCATTCACTGGGAGCGAGGCAAGAAAAGTGTTAATAGCTCCGTTGTGAATGGCGTTTATGGGACTCTCTTCATTCCTGCCATTAACTGGTACCGCATTGAAGACAAGATCTGTGGATATGGATCCAAGTGGATCTAAAGTAAAGGACCTGTTGTTCTTGAGTTTATTGTTCCATCTGCGGAGCGTTACCTTGAAACAGCCATCGCATTTTCTCATCAGCGTTTTTTATACTTGTATTAGATCCAATAAGATCCGCAAATAGTCTTACTACTACTATAATACTACTTTTGTACTTCGAACGAGTACTTCCCAGAGATAATCCTCTGATTCTACGTTAGATTTCAAAACTGATAGAGATTTTGGTGTTGATAGTGCCTTCAAATCTACAGCTATGGCTGTCGAATGCGAAGTGGGCTGATTACAGGAGATGTGTATGTCGTTCTCGTTCATTATAGCACTTCTTTAGTTTACTTTTTATTAAATCTAGAAGAAGGAAGAAGGAGCTTACGGCCTGATTATTCAGGCTCGATTAAGCAATTATATTAGATTAGATTTATTAGAGGATCGCACTGCGACCTACGGTCTATTGTGCCCTCTCCTATTTATCACAGAATACCGTCCAGTCCTGTAGCTCTAAGAAAACTTAGCAACGCTGCAGGGCTGGTGGTCGCGATATTTTCCCTTTGGGGATATAGAGACCCCATTTCCTTCCTCCTTAAACCCGCAATCGCACAGGTTCGTAGAGCAGATTCCGAGTTTGTTTAGATGACACCTTAGTCTGCAGTGGCCAGTGTATAGTGCCACTAGTTGTCTCATTTTGTTTCTTGGGAGCGCAATTAGATGCTTGAATCTTTTGCGGTTGTACCCTCCTAGGAACAATTTCGAGTGGCGAAGTCTCTGCAGCCGAAACCAGTAGCGATTCCTACTTTCTAATTCGCCTTTGAGTAGTTCATTTCTCAGAGCTTGCAGACCAACGGCAATGAAGGACTCTGGCCTCACCGGTTTGGTGGCCGTGGCTTTCTTAGCTAGCTGGTCTTATATAGGCAACTTACAGTAGAACACATGGTACCCATACTTATTTTAAGAATTTGTTCATTGGTTTCCTCTTATCCGAAGCATATTCACCTTAACTCTTCACATCCATGAAACTTGTGCTTGAAACCAAGAATGATAATGTATTTTTGTAGCCAGTTGAAGTCGCTTCTTATTGAAAGTATTAATAACCAAATAAATGCATTATTTGTGCGCATTAATATGCCAAGTGTACATCAAAATACATTTTCGAAAAACAATAAAGAAGTACGTGAGTATTTTTAGCATAGACAACTACATATTTATGAGCCACTGTAGCTACCAGCGAGCTTGTGTAATAAATATGCATAATAATTATGGAAAATAAATAGTCATAAATAATTAAAAAGCATAAAAACATTGACACCGCATACGTGATTTTGTTTGTATGCGCTTTTACGAGCCCATACATACCTACTTGAATACATACATACATACGTATGTAATTGTATATAAAAAGCTAATAAAATAATTAAGCTGCAAAACGCTGGGAAAATTAAACTGCATTATATTTGAAACCTGAAACGAAATTATTAGCAACATTTGAGTAAATATATATATAAATTATTTACATACATACTTATGTGCATATAAGGTATCATATATATACATATAAATATGTATGTATGTTTGTATGAGCGCTTGGAGAAGTCAGCGGCATTGCAGCTGGCGTTTAAGATCGCTGGAATCATGTTGCTTATACCGGCTTAGATACATACATACATATATAAATTCATACATACAGACTTACAGACATATAACTCCAAGTAAGCAAGCAAGCGCACAAACAAAAGCCGGTGTAATTTTATACCGCTCGCAGCGTAAAACGTTTCAATTGCAAAGCTTCAATTTATCTCAGCTACTACTCTTACATTCATTTGCATTTAACGCCACAGACAAACAAACAAACACATTTGCACTCCATTTACATACACATACACACATGCATATGTACGCCGCGCGTCATATGGCGGTCAGTTACAGCGTCGCGATCCATTTAATTCCGGCGAACGTGATCGGAATGAGCCTCCATTATTTGTTTGAATGCTGAAGTGCACAGCAAATCGATCGTTAAGTGTAAAGAAAGAAAACAATAATAATAATAACAATAACAACAGCGCATGCGCAATTACTTGTTTGTATGCGAAAGCAAAGTGTGTAAGACAGCAAAAAAGATGTAAAAATACATGAAATTTAAAAGAAAACAATTAAATATGAAAAAACATATGTATATACCTACATACATTTATAGCCGAGTGATTCATTGTCAGCTGTTCGCCATGTCTGGGAGGGAACTTCGCAGAATTCATGCGCCCACATTGCGTACTTTGTTGTAAAGCGAGATGTAGTCGCACGATTGCGAAATTGATAACTAATTGAAAACACAGCAAAAACAAGAATTTTGTAATGCAAAACATGCGAATCAGTCAGTTCATGCTCAATTGTAAGCTACGCTTAGTCACATAAGCTTTAACTTTTCCACTTTGAAATTCACCCATCAAATGACGGTGTCTTATTTCATAAAGAAAGAAATGAAAAAAATAAATAAATAAAAAGCGATTATCCACCAGAAAATATGTGGATATAGGCCTTTTGAGATTTATGCTTCCAAAGTGAAGGAATTCGAAAGTCATAACTTAGTGTTGAGTTACAGTAACTGGTTATCCAACATTTACAGAACGAAGGTTTCCTTAAATATTTGAATTAATTAAGGAGACGGAAACCACATCTGAAATACGTATGAGTTCAATGAAGACAGATGAGAGAAACCGACTCCAGTTTGCTGCGACGACCGTCCACTAGGGTTAGGGTTCGATTGATTTTGTTTCTATGAGAGATTCTTGATAACATTTATAAATTTACATTCCGCCATCCTAAGGGTTTGAATCTAAGGAATGCAAGGTGACCGAAGTAACGTATATTCCACATCCATCCCATCAAGAAACACAAGAATATGTATATAAAACCTGGTACCGAATTTAATACGCTCGGAACAGTTTATAATTTGTATATAACTATTGTGTTGTACCTCATTAAACTCCAAATTGGGAGCTCTCAAAGTGGTCCTGTATAACGACTACTAAAAAAACTACTTTCTATCGCCACGTTATTCATTAATTTTGAATTTAGTAGACTAATAAGCAGTTATTGCAGACTTAAAAGCATCTAAAAAAATAGTTTTCCGCAAATGGACGTGAACTCATAATACCAAAAGATCTAACCTACTCTCCATCTGGTCGTTTGAATACAAATGGAGCCTCTCTTCATCTTCACTACCAGCTAGTACCGCTTAAAGGGGGGGGGTAAGGTTTGACAAATTTTGTTTTTAAAATTTTTTTTTTAATTTTTTTTCTGAACCATCAATATCTCAAGAATATTGTGTTAAAATTTTAGGTCATTCGGAAAAAAATTAACGAAGTTACAGGAGGTTGAATAACGGTACCTCAGCTATCTGCGCTGAGTGTACAAAACATTGAATTGATTTTCCCAAATATGTCATTTTTAAAGTCGGTGACCAGCCTACAGAAAAAACTACTGCTTCGATCGTTTTGAAATTTTGAACAAATATTCTACATATATATAGCTCTCGAATGACGTCGAGTTTTTCCAAAAATTTTAATTACTAACAATTTTACAATAACAAATAGGTCGATTTTTTCGTCTAAAATCGTGATTTTGGCTTGAAAATGGTACCAAAAATTGAAAAATTTAAAAATTAAAAAAAAAAACTCGACGTCAATTGAAAGATAAACTAATAAACTAAAGAAAGCATTTTGGTTTTTTGGTTTCGGATGATACAGTGATGCTGTAGGCTGGTCACCGCACAACAACTTTTTTTCGAGGTGCCTGCAGAGATCGACGATAAATCCGTTATTCCTCGCTATTTTTCGATAAAACTTTTTTTTAAGTATCCTTCAAATGTTGCACTTTCATATAATAATAAGTAAAATAAACCTACAGCAATAATTTTTTCTAAAAAAAATCATGAAAAAAGGTATTTTTTCGACGAAACAAACCTTATCCCCCCCTTAAAGACAATAGCAGTAGATGAGGTTCCACGTGGACAATATCCAAACCAAAGGAGTTGTTGTGATTTGATTTGTTATTATTCGAGCCTCTCCATTATTGTTCCATATTCGGAACCTTTCTTGAAACACCATTCGAATCTTCTCATCCTCGCTTTTGTATCTAATTTTCATTAGAACCAATAAGACACACAACAAGTCTTATTGCTGCTAAAATACTCGATAACCGATGAGCTGTTATACATTTTGGTTTTTGCTTTTCATAAGATTTTGGTAAGTTTCATCTGTTGATTAATATCAGCAGCGACATCTACTGTAGCTTTTTTTAATCAAAAAATTTAGCCAATCGCATACAAAGAACGTATATCGTACGTCTCTGTTGCAGAGTTGCATTTGATTTTCAAGTCGATTTAAATTCAATGAAAAATAAATGGAGATTTTATTTTGTATAGTAAATCGATCTTAATAAGCGTTTAAATCGAGCAGAGGCCGGTAAATTAATCAATTAGCACCTGTCTAAAAAGCTATAAAAGAGAGAGACTTCATTAGCAATCAACTGTAACATCGAGGTATGAGGTTATAAGAATATCCATAGCTTGTGAGCTAATCTCTCTGTTTATATCTAACGGAGGTTCTTTTGGAGTGATCAAAAAAGACGATTGAGTCATATGTGTATATGGCAATAACAATTTCAATACTAATACCGACCTAAGTAGAATTATGCCAGTTGTTTCTTCGATTCGCCAACTTCCAAGTTTCGACGAATCGAATACAACTAAACTTAATTATCTGATTTTTTTCATTTCTTCCATAATGCTATTAGACGACACCTATAATTCTTCTAGCTTTACATTTTTATTGCCTTCATTAGCAACATTAAACATTTTTGCCATAAAAAATCACTTGCGAAACTCCTATTTTAACACACACCTTAGTATACTCGTATATCTACATTGTCTGGCAACATAAATTTATTATATTCTTAGCAAATACAATACATTATCATTGAAGCAGAAACAATGTGTAGTTATTACCGGCGCTGCTAATGATTTTCCTTTAAAGACTTGACCACAGCGAGCCATATGACTGCAAGCAATTAACCATGAAAGGTGAGCTTGATTATTTGCAAAGAAAAATAAAAAATAAAAATAAAAATAGAGAAAAAATAAAAAATACACAAAAACAAAAATAACCAAAAACAAAAATTAAAATAAAAAAAAAATTACAAAAAAAACAAATGAAAAATGTAAAACCAAATACAAGCATTATATTGTGGCAACAACAAAACATTCAGTGCTTTGAAAGTTCGAAGGCAGTCAAAGGCATAATCGCGCGCATAAAAGTGAAAAACCATGGCATGAACAACGGTAAAAACAAAAAGATAAAGCAAAAACATGAAACACAGAAATTAATGTTTAAAAAATAGTAAAACATAACTGTAGTTTAGACAAGTATTAAATAATTGCTGGCTGGCACACCAAAGCCAACAACACCAAAACATTTTTATGCGCCAGAGAAAAGCAACAAAAAAAAATTAAATAAAATGAAATAATCTTAATAACAAAAATGAAAAAACAAAAAAATGAAAACAAAAGTAGAAACCACCAACTATGGTTGAACACCTCGCGATTTATTGCTGGAAATTTGTAAGCTGGATTTTTGTTGTACGCTTTTTTCACACACAGAATGTTAACAAATTAACAGACGTTCAACACGCTTTTAAATCAGCTTTAGAAACTCTTGTGTGGCTTAAGCAATTTAATTAAATTTCGTAACTAATTCCACTGCAAGCGTTCACACATCCCATTCATAGGTTCATACATAATTATGTATGCTTTTGGTGTGTTTGGTTGTATGTTGAGTACGTGCGCATTTTCGTGCAGCCAATGCTGCCAGCTGTGGGAACCTAATTGTTATGATTTTTATTATTTTTGAAATTTTTTGAGTTTTTTTTAATTTTTTTTTTATTTTTATTTTTTATTTTTTTTTTAATTTTTTTTTTATTTTTTTTTTAATATTTTACAATTTTTTTACATTTTAAAAGTAAATTTCTTTTATGTTTTTTCTGCATTTTGTTTTTAATTTTTTTTACAACTGTTTTTTATTGTTTTATTCGCCACAAGCCAACCCGCTCGCCTACGCTCGTTTAAACCGTTTCTCTCAGCCACTCTTTCTTGGTGTCATAATTTTTAATTGCATTATTTTACCTTTCATTTTCACCAGCAAACAGAAAAAAAATTAGCGAATCGGAATAAAGGCCGCAAAACAAATGTTCATTTTAAATGCAACAAAAAAAGAACAACAACAACAATAGATTTATTAGACAAAAAGTGTTAATCGCGTGCAAAATTTTAAATGCATTTGCAGTTTTTGATTAAAAAACAAAAAAAAAAAATTATGAGTACTTTTGTACTTTCACTTTTTAATAAGCGGCAGGCATTAAAAAAAATTAAAAAAAAAAATAAAAAATTTCAAAAAAATTAATAAAAATGAAGCGCTTGTAAGTAGACAGTTCATGAAGAGTGCTTAAGCGCTGTGACGCTTTTCATTCCATAAACAATTACAAAAATTAAAAAAATCGCAATTCATTGGTAAGCCATTTAAGTGTGAATGGGATGTTTTGCAGGGTTGTCACTCACACTTTTCGGCCGCAGTGTACTGCCTGACGCCTTATCTAACATTTCATCACGACTCTTTCACCTTTCTCGCCGATAAATTCCAACAAAGGTTCAACTGCCAAGTGTAGACTTAAGCTTCTCCACGCCTTTCTAATTGCAATTTTTTGTTTGGTGTCGTCTACTTTGTGGCAACCACTGTGGCAATGACTTCGAGAGTGCGATTATGATTGCGTTTGCGAAAATTATGCGAAACAAAAGTTTGTCTGCAGCGTGTGCCATGTGAACTTTTGCAATTAAAGCGATTTCATATTAAATATATGAGTTTGCCTTTAGTAATCGTAACAATCGCAACAATCGCAGAATTGAATATAATTTACTTTGCATTGTTTTGTTTATGAAGTCATCGCCATTATTGCGCACTTGCAATATTATGTGTTGTCTAGTGAAAACTGTTTCGTGCTTTAGTATTCAGATTTTTTTCTGCGAAAAGTGAGGTTAGATCATGAAGACTACTCATCTGCGTTAGAAAACGTAGTTAGATCTGACGAATGTTGGTTATATCACATAATGAGATTCGTTCTAATTTAATTTTTCATCACTGCGATGAGTTCATTATCTCCAGATTCAGGTGAATGGATGATTCAAATGAACCCAAGGGGAAACATCTAATAGCGACTGCAGTAAGATCTCCTGACAACAAACCAACCATGATCTAGTTCTTAAAATAGATTTTGTTTACAATTTTCGCGGTCCATCCAAATAAATGTGATGAAAATGTTCTATGAGGCGACTCTAGATCATGTCATTGGCATAGTCTGTGTACGAGAAGAGTGTCATTGGTTTCTCTCATGATAAATAAGTTAATTGCGTGAGTGAAAGTGGTCAGCTATTTTTTGCCTTTCCCTTTATCTGCCATGTAAATCTAGTTCAGATCTTATGAAGATAGATTGTCTAAATGTGTTCCCTTCTAATTCGGAACAGCCATAGAACCTAACCTAACATAGATTGTCGCTTAAATTGTTAGAAAAACTCTTATAATACTTATTCAGATGTCTCTCGCTATATCGTTAATCCATGTTGGGATATAAATTTCAGATTCCATCGTTTACATAGACTCGACTACCTAGGAAGCAACGTGAAATCGCTCGGAGCAACTCAAATACCCCCACTTTTCCTCAATTTCATACAAGTTTCTTAACAAAATCCATTTCTCTATAAATGCAAGCAGGCATTCTCCATTTGTTTTAATGCGTTGGGATTGCAATCATTTACTTTTTCATCATTGCCTCTACTTTTATGGCGGCGCACGAGTACACTCGAATGATCGCCGTTGCGCTACCATATGTCGACTTAATTGCATACCGATAAAATACAAATGCATTGGGGCGACTCCCACTCAAAAGTCATAAACACTTCCACCAACGACGCAACAACAACAACAACAACAAAAGCAATGAGAATGAATTGGTGCAACAAGAGTCGAACTGCAGCTACTGCAACTTGAACATACGAGTATACAGAAGTGTCTAAGCGGTTTGAATGGCCTGTAGGAATATTTTCAAGTTTGGTTAGAAGCTATTATTAGAATGTGTTGATTTTCTTGGCTTTATGACTAAAATCAAAGAAATAATGTGTTGGATTCTCATTTTGATTAGATATCTCTACTCTGTGGAAATCTTTCACGACTTAAAGTTGTGTCGTCAGATAAGCTTTTTACCTCAAGGATATACTATAATGGAAATGAGCCCTCTAAGAAAGATTTCTGTGAAGTCAGCTTCAAAGTGTACTGCGTCTCGTTAATTACCCATAACTTTGTGCTAAGGTAGTGGGAAAGAGATTATTTCTGGTAGATTATGGGGTTATATGGGTTTCGTGGATTCAAAAAATCGATTTTTTGTTTTTTTGGTTATTAATTTCTACAACATCTCCAGAATATTGTCCTAAATTTTCAAGTCGATCCGAATAATAGTTTCGGAGATAAAGTCTTTGGAAGGTGTGCGCTTCAAGTCAAGTACTATTGTTACTCAAAACTTTAAACGCGTTTTTCGCGGAACCGTGGGTTCAAAGTCGGTTATCAATTTTTCTCGAAAACTACTAAACCGATTTTGATGAAATTTTGAACAGGTGTTCGAAATACAATTTACTTGTGCTTGAACGAAGGATTTCATTTTTTTTTCTATTACAATTATTTTAAAAATACAAATTGTTTGACCGAAATTTTTAATTTTTTTCTGCCAAAATTCCAATTTTCACTTTTTTTTTGTATTTTCTTCGTTCAAGCACGAGATTATGGTCTTACCGAAAACACTTATTTTTGTTTTTTTTTTTTCATTTTGGCTGATCCTGTCAGGAGTCATGCTGACAACGCGGAAGCACCTTTTTTCCGAGGGGTTACCGGAAATGGCGTCGCAATGGAGGAATTTTACTTTTTTTTTTGAAAATTTCAGAAATTATTCTTTAAATATGGATCTATAAGCCAGAAAAAAGTCTGAATTAAATACATATTTTTGTACATGGAAAAAAATCTTTAAAATAGGCCATTTTTTAAGCGACAATACGCATGTAACCCCTTAAATACTTGAATTATAGAATTTTAGGCTCTCAAAAAGTAGTTAATACTATAGAAAATAGTTTTCGACCTGATACATTTTTTTGCCAAAACATTTTTTTTTTTTAATTTGAAACGCAAATTAGAACTTTAAATCCATAAATTGTTGAAATATTATAATATAAATGTGTGTCCATTCTAATTAGCCTATATTATATTGTTACTATCTGCCTGTGAGTAAATTTTTCCTACAGGGTGGCATATTAATTCGAGCATTGTGTAGCACTTTCGTGTAAATTTGTCAATATTTTTATGGCAAGATTTTTGTTTAGTAGGAGTACGCGCATATTTATATATCTAGATGTTTGCTCATATATATGTATACATATATACATATGCATGTATGCATTCACGTCTTTCTTGGCGCCTACTTACTTGCATATCTAATGTGATATTCAGTGCACTTAAGCGAAATTCAAACAAACACACTTTAACTGCATATGTGTAAATATATTTTACAATGTATATATATATATTCATATGTATATAGTCATACATTTTACATGTCTTGTCGCTTGTAGTGGGCGTACAAAATTTCACTCTACTCCAATGCCCTCCACTTCACCAGAACTTTTTGACACAATGTAGCACTGGCGTCGTGCTAGCATTGTTATTGTTTTGTTTGCTAACTGAAATAAGTGCCTAGTGAGTGGCATTTTGCAAAAAAAAAAAATACTTTTTTATTTTTTATTAAACATTTAAACACAATTTTAATATTTTTTTTATATTTTTGTGCCTTTTTGTGGCAACGTTGGCCCTTTACTCTGTTTGGTTATTCAATGCAAATTTCGCAATTGCGCATTGTGCGATTTTTTTCCATTTTTGTTTCGCAGTGTAGCAAACGCAAATTTTATAATTGCAAATTTTACACTAAACTTCCGCAATTTTGTTTTTCTTATTTTCTAAGTGGAATTATTACTCGATTACATAATAATGCAAAAGTGAATGTCAGTTGTTTGTTTCCTCCTTCGCATTTATGTACCTTCCATTGCATAATTTTTTTTATTTTTACAGGGAGTTATTACTCTATTAGCTCGCATAATTAAGGGAATTTAAGAGCTCTGCTGTTCGTTGTGAGGATCATTCGTTTCTACTGTCAAGGTTTCGCCATTTTTCGTTTAACTTTCTAAAATTGCATTTAATAAAACTGCAACGGTGAGCTTGAAAAACGAAAGTACAATATTTGGAGCATTGAATATTTCAATTTATTTTAATTCCAAATGTGCCGTTTTTGTTCAAAAATTACTTGCGTTACAGTGCAATATTTTCAAAAATTGTATAGAATAATTTTTTTTTATTTTAGTAATTTCATGGCAAGAATATTTTTTAAATTATTTTCATAATTTTTTTTTTTTCATAAAAATAATTAAAAATTTAATATTCCATTATACCATTTGCTTAAATACTAATTACTTACTTACTTTTTATCAGCATGGAAAACTCTCCACTATTACTCCTCATTCCACTAATTACTTTCTTCGCATTATTTTATTATTATAAACAAATTAAACACCTGCAGTATGCATATAAATTTCCAGCCTCAAGTGGTTTCCATTAGCTTTAATTATAAACATTTTCACTTACATACATACATACTTCATACTCTCCACTCACACGATTTCACACTTTTTCCACGGTTATATGACCTTCTCCCATGTTCTCAACTGATAACAGCTTTACAGCACATTTGTGTGACTTAAGTGAATATACTCAAAGCAAGTGGTTCGTAATGAAGTGTTTGAGATAGTATAAATGATGATTAAAGGTTTTATATTTCAACTGCATGGTTTCTTTTATTATTCATCATAGTGTTATTCAGGTATTTAAGCGACGTTTCCACAATAATCTAGATTGTGATTTTGGTGATTGGTAATTTTTTCAGTGTTCTTGAGATTTTTCTTGTTAAAAATTGAGTTTGGGAGGGTCTACTTTTTTTAATATTTAAATTAATTACTATTAATATTTCTGGTACTTAATGGACTACTTTTGAAACACAGTAGATACTAAGCAGTTGCGATGATTTGTCTGAAACATGCAAGATTTTACGCCTATCTACAAGAAAGCAGGTTGATAGACTACATTCAGTTCATTCTATATGTAAGTTTCTTATATTTTATAGTCCATTTACTAGTTCGAGATCTCTATCTCTAGCTAAGGAATCACAAATAATCTTGGATCTATGACATAAAAGTGGCCTTGCTCCGCTGTTCGTTCGTTTTCCGTACCCAGTTTTAGTATTCTGCTTATTATAACTTCATTGCAAATAGTTTATCAGATTCGAAAATCAATTTCGAAAATTCGAACATTATATTTTTTAACTTACTTAAATAACTTAATTGAAAATAGTTTGTCCGATTCGAAAATCAATTTCGAAATTCGAACATTTTATTTTTTAATGATTTTTGTTTTTTATTTTAAGAATCTTCTATTTTATTCAAATTTTGCTTCGTTCCTATTTATTAAGCGCTATAGTGCTGATGTCTTACAAAGGTTCTTAATGAGTTCTCTAATATGATCAATGGTTTATATCGTTCTAATCCGATTCCTCAGCATTTTTTAGATAGTTTTAGTATTTTGCTGATTATAATTTCATTGCTAATGTTTTGTCTGATTCGAAAATGAATTTCGAAAATTCGAACATTAATTTTTTTTCATTTTATGTTAATTTTTTACACTTAAATAAACATTTTGCTACGTTCCTATTTAGTCTGTATAGTTTTAACGGATTAGAAAATGAATTTCGAAAATTCGAACATTAATTTTTTTTCATTTTATGTTAATTTTTTACACTTAAATAAACATTTTGCTTCGTTCCTATTTAGAATGTATAATTTGATCGGATTCGAAAATGAATTTCGATAATTCGAACATTAATTTTTTTCATTTTATGTTAACTTTTTACGCTTACAAACATTTTGCTTCGTTCCTATTTAGTCTGTATAATTTTATCGGATTCGAAAATGAATTTCGAAAATTCGAACATTAAATTTTTTCATATTATGTTAACTTTTTACGCTTATAAACATTTTGCTTCGTTCCAATTTAGACTGTATAACTTTATCGGATTCGAAAATGAATTTCGAAAATTCGAACATTAAATTTTTTAGTATTTTTTCATTTTTTTTAAATCTTTTAACCATTACTAACATTTTGTTTCATTCCTATGTAGACGTAATTGAAATTGCTTTTAAGTGCTGTAAAACAGCAACAAGTATTGTTTATTGATAAGAACTTATTTTGCTTTCGCAAATTGTCATACAGCGAAAAATATATATATGCCTGTTATATATTTAATGAAGTAACAGTTATAAGTGCTTGACAAAAACAAATTTTACTGCAAATTAGCTGCCGATCGATAGTGACGGCGCTCTTTTCAGTGGGTGACTGTGTCAGACGCGATTTGCGCCTCGCCGAACGCGCACCCAACGTAAGCCCCCGACTCAAATAAGTAGTGTTTCCCCTTATATTATAGTCATATGTGCTAATTGCGTGTATTATATGCTCAAATTGTGTTTGTGCTAACTAATCAAGTGCTGGCTGACTTTGTTGTTATTTGTTATTGCAATTGCTGTTTGTCGCCGCCGATCAGCTGACATGCCACACAAATCGACGCCCCAATATGTGTTAAACGACGATCGCGAGTGAACAAAAAGCCTGTACGGTTGAGTGTGTGTGCGCTCACACACAGTTTATTTTGGTTGGTTGGTGAGTTTATAAGTGAGTGCGCAAGATGAGCTATTATCCCCAAAATATTACTCATACGACCTGGTGACGTAGCCGCCTATTAATGTGAGTTTAATGTGTGATCAGTTGGTTTAGAAGTGGCTGTGTTAGTGACTGCTTGTGTGTGTGTGATCTTATTAACTAAATATTTTGGATGTTGTTGTTTTTGTGTTTGTAATAAATATTTTAGTGCTTTTAATTGTCGCAAAGCCGGTGGGGGACTCGTGGATTTATTGTTTTTGATAAGCATTTTTTCTTGCTTTTGTGTTTAAGTGCTCTTAATACAATATTTTTTTACTGTTATAGTTGCTTTTGTTGTGCGCTCTTTATTGTTGTCTTTGCTGTTGTTGTTGTCAATTTTGATTTTGTAGCAAATTGTTTTGCTCTGCCAAAGAATGAATTTCGCTTGTGTATTTCCTGTGCTGCCTGCGCTTACAAACATACATACAAACATACATTACTGCGCTCCGCTTTCAGTTTACTATATTTTACTTTATGAGTCGCTTTTATCTGCGTGCACATAATGGCATATACAAATGTCTGTATATATGTATATTTGTTTGTAGGTAGTTGTTTGTATGTAGGTAGCTATGTGTGTGGTTGCCTAAATGCTTGCTTGTAGTTTTGTGTGTTTGCTTAGCCGCTCCGCCTGTCATCTACTACTAGCGCCTTAATATCAACATTTATATCTATCTATCTACATACATACCGAGATATTTATGTGCGCTTGCCGTACGTACCTCCGCCGCTCATGCATCACAAGTTCAGTGCACAATTTCACCTCAACGTGTCGAGTAGGTGGTTTTGCTGTCGACTTTTACGATCAAAATTCAAAAAGTAGCAATACAATATTTGTCTACAACGAACTGCGAATAACGAGCAACGAATGTTTTGAAAAAAAAAAAACAAAAACAAAAAACGCAAAATTGTAATCACAGCCCGGCAACTTCTTGCAGCGTGTACTCAAATAACGGCGCGTCATTATTTTGACATTTCGAAAAAAAAAATTTTAAATAAAATTCGCAAATTTTGATTTAAGCGCAACAGTGTGTGTGTGTCCACCGTATTATTTATTGCTAATTTTGTGTTTACGCCCAACTGCAACGCGCATATACATACATACATACATATCTGCATCTCCACACATATGTAATAAAATTTGCGCTCTCTCGTTCTGTAAGCACACACACATACATACTTACTGCAAGCTAGTCTAGTTTTGTGTGCCGCCCGGGAGCTGTGTACTTATTAGCTTTAGTTATTTGTTCAACGAAAATTTATCAGTAACGGTTTTTTGTATGCACGATCATACGGCAATGTGTCTGAAAACGTATAATATTAAGCATTTATGAAGTAATCGAAAAACTATTTTTTTTTGCGAAAAAGTGTTTCTGTAAAGCTTTAATTGTGTGCCATAAAAGTGTTCTATTTAAGCTTAATCGAGCCTAAATAAGGGAGTGAGAGCAAATCTTATATATGTGGTTCTCCCAAAGTGCCTAAAGTATTACAGAGCAACGAATAATTTTGAAATAGTTCAACAGCTACAGGTGTGTATGGAGCAGAATTTTGAAACTAGTGGATTTTGAACAGTTAGTGTTGAAACAAATACTTTGTTGCAATGGAAATATATAATTATTGGAAAAATTGTCTATATAGTGGCCGTAAAATTTATATCTCAGTTTTGTAAATATACCACAAATTAAGCAGATTTGTTTACTATTTGTCGACCTCGAAAATTCAAAATCATTTCAATATTATTTGCTTGCGGATATTTAGTATATTTCCACTTTGGGAAGTTTCGCTGGAATCTAAAAGTATTCAAACACTTGAATGTTTTGGAAATATTTCTTATAGTTTAGTTTACAATTGATTCAAAGCAGAAATAAAATAAAAATTTCTGGTACAAACCAATTTTTTCAAAAATGTTAACAATTGTAGAGGTCGCAGTTAATATTTTGCTTCTCAATAAGAAAATTTCCTGTATTTTACTTACAATCTACTTAGCCTTATCAGGTGTCAAGAGAGTGCCATACTTTTCAAGTTGAGACGCTAATGAGCGCTTTGCTTGATGTTTGTTCAGGTTTTATTTTCCAATTGTGGTTTTCATATGAATGTCAAGCGCCTTGAAGACTATCCCCTCTTTCTTCTACTCATCATCTTACTCTCTCTCTCTCTTTGTAAATCAATATTCTGTGATCGGTGAGGGCGTAGATAACATTTAATGTAATAGCAATTCACACAAAAATAACAATATTATTATAACTAAATCTATTTCCTTCGATTTCTACCATAAATCTAAATTCTCAGCAGATTTCTCGTTTAATTCATACATTTATTATACAAATATCTCCCTTCCGCTTTTTTGCTCTTTATCTTTGCTTTATAAAAAGTGTTACAGTGTTCGGATTCAATTCAAATATGCCCGATTTCGTTCAATAATCTGTTTCCATCTAGACGGCAACTTCATGATACCCCCCCTCGTAGAAACCCCCCTCCTTTACACCACCAAGGGCGTTCGCCATGGACAGGAACAGGTGTAATCACTTGGCGCTATGGCCGGGCTATATGGTGGATGCGATAAAACCTTCCATCCGAGCTCCCGTAGCTTCTGACGAGTCATCAACGAAGTGTATGGTGTGGCGTTGTCCTGGTGGAACACTACACCCTTCCTGTTGGCCAATTCTGGACGCTTCTGGTCGATCGCCTGCTTCAAACGGTCCAGTTGTTCGCAGTAGATGGTAGGATTTAGCGTCTGGCCATATGGGAGGGATGATTCCCTTACAATCCCACCAAAGATACATCAAAACCTTCCTGGGCATCAATCCCGGCGCCACTGGCCTTCGACCAGTTATATCTGATCTATTTTTCGTCGCCAGTCACCATCCGCTTCAAAAATAAGTCGAGTTCGTTCCGTTTCAGCAACATATCGCAGCCGTTGATTCGGTCCATAAGGATATTTTGCGTCAAATCATGCGACACCCAAACATCAAGCTTTTTTGTGTATCCAGGCTCCTGCAGATAGTTTAAAATGATTTAGTGACTAACTCCCATCTCCTGGGCGATGTCACGAGATGCCACATGCCGGTCTAACTCGACGATTTGATCGGTATTCATCGTCACAGGTCTTCCGCCGGCTGTCTTATCCATGGTGTCGTTTTCACCCACTCTGAATCGTCGAAACCATTACTCCGCTGTTCGAAGTGATACGAGTACCATCCCCCAAAACACCATTAATATCACGGAACGTTTCTCTAGCGTATTTTCCGTCAACGAAGGAAAACTTTAAAATAGCGCGAATTTCGGCTTAAGTGAACTCCGCGTCTATAACTGTTGAGCAATAATCAACTAACGCAATAACCAAGCTAATCATGCATAGTGTCGTTTTGTAGGTTATGTCAAGACCTTTTAAAGATGTACATATAGTATTGCCAGATAAGAGCTCTGTAGCGTTTAAAATAGCCGCGAAATTCAAAGAGACAAAAAGGCGGAAGTTAGATATTTGCCGACCTAATATATACAGATCAGACCTCCTCAATATACGTTTAATTATAGTATTAGAATATAGTTATTGCAGAAATATAATTCCTAGGACCTTGTACTTTTTTCCTAACGATATTACTTGTTGTAACGTTTTGGCAACAGATGACGTCTACGAGGCCCAGACCTCTATAGTGATCTAGCACCTGTCTGTCAAAAAAACATAGTAAGATTACTTTCTTTGTTCTCGCGAAGGTCATCTCTCAAAGGATTAGCGCCGCCATAAAAATTATGCATCAACACAAAGTACTTACTTATTGACCTAACAGAAGCGCTGACCTTGCTTTGTCTTACCTGCGCCGGATCTACTTTTGTTTGAGATAATGGTATATATTTGTTCCTGCTACACTTACAAGAAGCATAAAGCCACTAAAAATGGAATAGTAATTATTTAATTTTTGGAAATATTAAACATGTATTTTCACTTGTGTCTATGAAATATCAAGAATTCTACTTCTATGAGGATACCTAAAAGTACTCAAATCTTACGCTAAAACGCCACCGAAATTGTTACACTTGATGCCACAAGACATACACTTTCGAATATAGTGCCAAATGTCATTGACCGAACGACTAACGGCCAAACAACAATTTTACAACAACAACAACAACAACGGCAAAGCAATTGCATACGAAATAGCAGCAGCAAAGCCCCTTTAATTGATGCAACTAATCATACTTTTCATTTCGTTACCACAGACACACTTTTCATTTCGAAAACTCGTGGCAAATAATAAACACATTACAACAACAACAAAATTACAAGCGAAAATAAGCCAACAAAAATAACGAAAGGAAGCAGCAAACGAACCAAAATAAAGAAATTAACAGCGAAAATTGCACACCAAAAATAAATAGGTAATTGGTTGTTCCACCAACCAAGCTGCTCCCTGCTGCTCCCCCCATCTACCTTCTTCTGCTCTTCGTTATACAAACGCTTCGCCGGCTGTTGCTTGTCGGTCGGTCGGTCGGTTGTTGTCGAACACGCTCCACTGCCTGATTGGGCAAATAGTGCGCTGGCGGCTTGTGTTTGTGCTGTGGATCCCCACTATGGCGTCCTATATTTTCGCCTTCCATC